>NC_134575.1:67502990-67515490 GCF_050947875.1 Dermacentor variabilis | reverse complement strand
TACGCTGCAGTCACCATAGGATGGTAAGAACTCGAATTAGCCTTGACTTGAGGAGGGAACGGAAGAAACTGGTACACAAGAAGCCAATCAATGAGTTAGCGGTAAGAGGGAAACTAGAGGAATTCCGGATCAAGCTACAGAACAGGTATTCGGCTTTAACTCAGGAAGAGGAACTTAGCGTTGAAGCAATGAACGACAATCTTGTGGGCATCATTAAGGAGTGCGCAATAGAAGTCGGTGGTAATGCCGTTAGACAGGAAACCAGTAAGCTATCGCAGGAGACGAACGATCTGATCAAGAAACGCCAATGTACGAAAGCCTCTAACCCTACAGCTAGAATAGAACTGGCCGAACTTTCTAAGTTAATCAACAAGCGTAAGACAGCGGACATAAGGAACTATAATATGGATAGAATTGAACAGGCTCTCAGGAACGGAGGAAGCCTAAAAGCAATGAAGAAGAAACTAGGAATAGGCAAGAATCAGATGTGTGCGTTAAGGGACAAAGCCGGCAATATCGTTAATAATATGGATGAGATAGTTCAAGTGACTGAGGAGTTCTATAGAGATTTATACAGTACCAGTGGCACCCACGACGATAGTGGAGGAGAGAATAGCCTAGAGGAATTCGAAATCTCACAGGTAACGCCAGAAGAAGTAAAGAAAGCCTTAGGAGCTATGCAAAAGGGGAAGGCAGCTGGGGGGGATCAGGTAACAGAAGATTTGTTGAAGGATGGTGGGAACACTGTCCTAGAAAGATTGGCCGCCCTATATACACAATGCCTCATGACCTCGAACGTACCGGAATCTTGGAAGAACGCTAACATAATCATAATCCATAAGAAAGGGGATGCCAAAGACTTAAAAAATTATAGACCGATCAGCTTACTGTCCGTTGCCTACAAAGTATTTACTAAGGTAATCGCAAATAGAATCAGGAACACCTTAGACTTCTGTCAACCAAAGGACCAGGCAGGATTCTGTAAAGGCTGCTCAACAATAGACCATATCCACATTATCAATCAAGTGATAGAGAAATGTGCAGAATATAACCAACCCTTATATATAGCTTTCACTGATTACGAGAAAGCGTTTGATTCAGTCGAAACCTCAGCAGTCATGGAGGCATTACGGAATCAGGGTGTAGATGAGCCATACGTAAAAATACTGGAAGATATCTATAGCAGCTCCACAGCCACCGTAGTCCTCCACAAAGAAAGCAACAAAATCCCAATAAAGAAAGGCGTCAGGCAGGGAGATACGATATCTCCAATGCTATCCACAGCGTGTTTACAGGAGGTATTCAGAGACCTGGAGTGGGAAGAATTGGGGATAAAAGTTGATGGAGAATACCTTAGCAACTTGCGATTCGCTGATGATATTGGCTTGCTTAGTAACTCAGGAGACCAATTGCAATGCATGCTCACTGACCTGGAGAGGCAAAGCAGAAGGGTGGGTCTAAAAATTAATCTGTAGAAAACTAAAGTAATGTTTAACAGTCTCGGAAAAGAACAGCAGTTTACTATAGGTAGCGAGGCACTGGAAGTGGTAAGGCAATACATCTACTTAGGGCAGGTAGTGATCACGGATCCGGATCATCAGACTGAAATAACCAGAAGAATAAGAATGGGCTGGGGTACGTTTGGCAGGCATTGTCAAATAATAAACAGCAGGTTGCCACTATCCCTCAAAAGGAATGTGTGTAACAGCTGTGTGTTACCAGTACTCACATATGGGGCGTCGTTGCGTCGTCGTTGCGTCGTCCTCACAAATTGAGGACGACGCAACGAGCTATGGAAAGAATAATGATGGGTGTAACGTTAAGGGATGAGAAAAGAGCAGATTGGGTGAGGGAACAAACGCGGGTAAATGACATGTTAGTGGAAATCAAGAAAAAGAAAAAGGGGGGGGGCATGGGCCGGACATCTACTGAGGAGGGAAGATAACCGATAGTCATTAAGGGTTACGGACTGTATTCCAAGGGAAGGGAAGCGTAGCAGGGGGCGGCAGAAAGTTACGTGGGCGGATGACATTAAGACGTTTGCAGGGACAACATGGCCACAATTAGTACATGACCGGGGTAGTTGGAGAAGTATGGGAGAAGCCTTTGCCCTGCAGTGGGCGTAACTAGGATGATGATGATGGTGAAGATGATGATGATAAGCACCGGAGAAAAAATTTAATTTTCGGAGAAGAAAGAGACCTAAGGAGTTAATAGCTAATACATTTTTTCACCCTAATAAGTACAGTTTCCCTCATACTTAAAGCGTCTAACAGAGCCGTCTCTGTCGCAGTGCAAATCGATTGCTGCAACCTGATAGGTATATGTCTCCTTGATTACACCTGCCACTGTTAGGAAGGTCAGTACGTTTCCTCCACCACTCGTGCATTTTCACCTCCCCGTAGGTAAGAATTCAATGCCATCAGTCCTCATGGTGAGCGACTCTAATGCAATAGTGTTATCGCGCCATATCATTTTGACGGTTATTTGTCGGCCTTCGCACCAATCTTTTTCGTCTCCCACGGTCAACCTGTAACTATTGCAACTTTATGATCTGTTCGTGCTACTTACCAACACATTGCGCCCTACATCTAGGGACACTGCCCACCTATCCCTGACGAATGTAGGACCTAGATATTGTGTCTACTGTAGAGTACTGTGCAGAAAGGTTATGATGCATAACCTCTCTACTCCAGTGGCGATTACGACCCCTTTGTCAGGTGTATCAATAGCAGTAGAGCACAACTACTTCAGTATGACACACGACACCCTTGAATAAACGCCCCCCTTATTTGATCACGTTTAGCCACTTCGAGGAGGCAAAACTTGAATTCCCATCAGAATCCGTCCATCACGCCTATTATTACACTCTCAGCTGCCAGCCCGCCGAAAGTTGCACTATCACAACACGAACAAAGGCCGGTGATTGCTTGTACAATGTGATTGCCATTAAAAATAAAAGGAAAGCTCTTGGGCTTTTTCTCAGCCTATAGGCTTAATGGTCAGCCTATCTTCAACAGCTACACTTAAGACAGCAACACGCAAAAGAACACGAGACCATGGGCTATTTTTCATTGCGCTCCTGTCGTAAACCGAGCTGTTAAACATCGACCATCACCAACTTGCTCAATTTGAAATCCTAACATATTGCAGGCGACTGCGTAAACCTGACTCAAGTTGTGCGTTTTTTTCCTACTAATCTTCTGACTAACGTTTACTCCGTGGCTCATGCTTCACCAGAACTCCAGTCATGATGCAATGTGCTCCATGAGTGACCACGCCCGTCGTTTTCGAAACCCAAGTTGCGGCTGCTATAAGCGCGTCTGCCTAGCACGTCTGCTGCTGCACGATCTTGCCCCATCCTTCGAGGGATATTCGCGTCACGGGACGGTCCACTTGGCCGCGGAGAGGCGAGTGTACCGCGTGGCGACAACGACACCTTTTCTTCTGGTGACACAGACCACGTCGAATTCAAGTTTCTTTTGTGCTTTTAAACTCGTAAAATCCCTTGTGTGCTTTTTCACTGATCTCACAAACTAACGTTGTGTGCGCCTGGCAAGACTACACGCACGGGCCCGTGAAGCTGCTGATTTAAGTACAGACCCTTGCAAACATGCTGAAGTGTCCCCTGAAATTTTCGATTTCATTAAATTCGAGTCATTTTAGGAAGAGGCTTCTGTTTGGAAGCTACACGCGATATCTCACTTGGATAGCGCTCTCTTACCGCTTGCTTCATAGGTTCACATGCAGACTGTCGCCAACAAAAGACAAATGGCAGAAGGCTGGTAAGGTAGTTCTTTTTGTTGGACTCGCACTGAACGTTGTTTCTGTGTTATTCAAGGAAAAGTTGCCACCGCCACTCTGGCTACTACTACCTCCAATATAAAGACGCATCGCTTCACTAAGAGCGCTACGACATACACTGCAGCTTGCGTATGCGTGGTAACATACTTGAATGCCTATCTATGTGTAATGTATGTAATCGCTCATCTCTTTAAGCCAAGTGTACGAGGGTAGATCAAAAAGTTTTGCAACTTCGCTATAGCCCAATATCTGACAGAGATCTCTGTCTAACTTTCGTTTAGGTCATCTCTGCAGCCTAGCAAGGTCTGATTATCAAACCTTCCAGTTCATTACTTGGTCTGCATCAGTCGGTCAAATATGGCGCCCTCCTACGATTCCAAGCTGGAGCACAGGAGCATTACCAAATTTTTGTGCAAAGAAGGAAGTTCCGCCAAGGAAATCCACAGTAGGATGGTGAACGTGCATGGCAGTGAATGTCTTTCATGTGCTATAGTGACTCGGTTGTTCAATGAGCTTAAACGTGGCCTTGTGCACGTGGAAGATGACCCAAGGTCAGGACGGCAGGCCACTTCAACCGGTTTGGACCATTCAGCCTCAGCAGGGAGCCTCGTCATGAATAACCGCCGAATCAATGTGTCCGAAGTTGCAAGAGAATTGAACATTTCTTATGGCAGTGGTTTCACTATCATACACGATGTATTGGGCATGTCGAAGGTCTCGGCACGATGGGTACCACGGAACCTCTCAGCGCAAGATCGACATCACCGCGTGCGTTCATCAAGGGAACTTTTGCACTTCTATTCAAGACACCCAGAAGATTTTCGCTTCCACCTGGCGACTGAGGATGAGATGTGGCTGTATCAGTGGGACCCAGAAACAAAACAGCAGTCTATAAAGTGGAGGCATTGGAGGTCCCCTCCCCCACAAAAATTTAAGAGCCAACGCTCAGGCAGGAAAGTGATGGGGACACTTTTTGGGATGCAAAGGGGATCCTGCCCATTGAGCACATTGAAAACAGTAGAACAGTGACAAGCAAATACTATGCCAACGTTCTTCGAAAACTGCGTAAAGCCATCGTGGAAAAGCGCCCAAGATTAATGGCAGGAAGTTTCCTCCTCCAGCACGACAACGCCCAGTTTCACATGTCTCGTCTTGCGCAGGCTGCCATTCGAGAGTGTGGTTTCGCACAGCTGTACCCCCAACCCTAGAGTCCCGATCTGGCCCCAAGTGGCTTCTATTTATTTCTGAATTTGAACAAACGCCGCTGCGAGTAGGCGTACAGAGTTAGAAGAGGAAAAAAATATAGAAGAGAAACCTTTCTGCAGCCCCAGATACCGTTCTTTGTGGCAATTCAAAACGGCCATTCTCGCAACCTATTAAACAATAAAAAACATGAAAATAGTACAAACACCATAAGCACTACGAAAAAAAAAACATCACCCCACGCGTCACCCCCATTTATGGCTTCTCCTTGTCCTCTCCACGTGACATCAGAGGTAAACGCGCATGCGTTTTCTCACCCGCGAGGTGTCATGCACCGTCACTCCGTCATGAAATCACGGTGAACTGAAGAGCTAACGAAGGTGTCTGAACAACTCGCTGCCGCTGCCGTGCATGTTGCTTAATAGCCAGCTTAGCACGACGCATTTCAAGGGGAATGAATGTCGTTATCGAGGACATGACGCAAAAAAATTACAGTGCTCAACGACAGCATGCGAGAATATGTCATCCATAGGTGTCTCGAAGAATCATCCAAGCATTCATTATGTGCACGTACCAAAAGAAAAAAGAAAAGAAAAAAGCGGACGGAAGGCAGGCTTACACGACCCATTTAGTCCCATATTCAAAGCGAGCGTTCAAGCAAAGTGTAAGCTGCCCAGAATCTCAGAAATGCAGCCACTCAACTTGGCGGACGGCCGTGTCACCTGTCATCCTGCTCAGCAGCTAAAGTGGAGGCAACTTTGACGGCTTTTTTCGGACTCAGTTCTTTGATGCATCTTTATCAGGTACACTGTAAAATAATTTACACCCTCAAAAGCGAAAAAGTGTATATGTGTCTGTAACTCACCCTTATGATGAGCAAAACGAGAACAAGGCGAAAGCAGGCTCCTGCTTTCCCCTTGTTCTCGTTTTGCTCATCGTCTTGAATTTCCATCTCCCGCATTCCCCGTGTTTTCCCTGGATTCACACCCTTATGGTGCGATTTATATAACTGACACCCTAAGGCTGGAAGTTATAGACACATTTACACCCTTTGCACTTTTAGGGGTGTAAATTATTATGTAGTGTAGTTGGCGAGGGGTTCAACTAGAGGCGTGTTTTCTACCGTGACGTAAGATCAAAGTATCATACACTTACGACAATTCGCATGCGAATCCACTGCCGGCAGTGTGCCTTATAAGAAACTTCGGCGACAAAGGGCATTGTTCAGAGCCTCGCATGTCCCACGTTGGCTATAGATCACGCGCGTCCTTTTCTGCTGCTAATGCCTACGCGGCAGATTAGATTGCCGAGCCTCGCTCATAAGGATCTCCATCTCGGCCCAAGAAGCAGTGTGTCGCCGGATTCCGCCTGTGGCGATGGTGAAATCTTCGCGCGAGGGCGATGCCCTTAGCCATGGCACGCGCCTCGGCTCCTCTCCGAATTCCTGCGTGATGAAGAGTTAATCGATGCGCAGCAACGACGCTCATAAAGGAGCGTTTGGGAAAGAACTGTCGCCATGGTGACGTAATTACCTGCAGTCGGCTCGCAATTACGGCCAAGGACACCCGTCACAGCCCTCCAATAATTATCTCGAAAGCGTGCCCCTAGGCGTAGCCAGACACTTGTATTCCATCGTGCCTCCTCCCACAGATCTCATAGCAACCGGTGCCCTTAGATTTAGGCCAGCGAAAAGGTTCAAGGTTATGGCTTAAGGGTGCATACAGTATGCTGGGCAGGGTGATGCCAGGAAACAGATAACGACGAGAAGGAAAAAACACTAAGTTGAATGCAGTCAGTCGAACGCCCCTACAACTAATGCTTCTACAATTAAATGACGCGTAGAACGACAGATTCATTTTGTCTCGTTTGAATTCCTGCACTTCGTGTGTAAAAAGAATCCCTGCCTTTCTTTTCCTCGATGTTTCTTTTAACCGGTCAGTTTCTTTATATAAGTACTCTTCGTCTAAAAGAGAAAGAGTAGCGATAATTGCTTACGATGCCTACCTCTCCTGCAGACACATTTATGAAACAAATGTCTCTACGAAAAAGTCCACAACGACGAATTCACTTGTACGACGAAGGAATGAAGGCGTCCCTAACGGCCGAATTGTTGCTTTGCGACAAACCCCACGTAGCGGTGCTGCTACTGCCCTCCACAGACGCCACCGGGCTGCGCCCTGCGCTATAGCGCTAACATCCGTGCCTACGATGCACTTGACAAGCGTGCCGATGTAAGCAAGCAGTTCGCTCCCGCTACACTGGTCCCCTGCAATCGCTCAACTCGCACGCTGCTTGCTGCCACACCACCGTGGAAGCGACGGCTGACGAACGTGTCGCAGCTGATTACGACGTGTTGCGTGTAATGGTAACTGACGACCGGAACGAACGGAACGGACGCATGTGCAAACGCAAAAAAGAAGCGGATCAGACCTGAATGCAAACAAATGCAACAGGGATAAAGAGCTTCTAAACGAATCAAGAATTTGAACGACAATGGAGGCGATAGCAATATTCGAAGATCTGTAAGCTGCGTCGCTCCCGTGGTCTGCCGCGGAGCGTGCTGTGAACTTCGCTGCAGTAAGGTCGGCTGTACCAGCACGTTCCGTCAGATCAAGTGTGAATAAAAGAAGTATATTGCGACTCATTTTACTAAGTCTCTCTTGGATTCATGCTAAGCAAATGTCTTCTATTGTTGAGAATGCTTAGCCTGTTCTATTAGGAGCGGTACGGTGCGCGATCTTTATAACGAAGTGGCTTGTACAAAGAATAATTCTGCATCACTCAAGCACCCCCAGCGGACTCCCAGCGGGAGTCATTAATTCCTTGAACTTCCCTAGTGCCCTGAAACAATACTTTCTTCCTTTGGTAAAGACATAGTAAATCGTTAATTTCATGATAGATCTGTACAAAGCGAGAATAATTATATTTTTAGACTAATTTCTGCTTATTCTATGTAATTATTATCACGCGATTGTGTTCTTTTGTTATGCATTGAAATATCATATTGCTCTGCTTTTTGCTCATTATGTAAGTATTGAATTTCAAAAATTGTGCGCTTTATCAGGCAGTTACGTACTAATCGATATTGTTTGCAATTTTTGTGGGATACGTAAAAGAAATTGACGTCATAGTACACACCCTTACATTAATATATGCATTCTCCTGTAGTTGAACTGTGTGCCTTAGACTGTTCTTTGGTGCTCTGATGTATTCACTTACTTTTAGTTGACTTGTCAACTGACAGTCAACAACTTTGTATATTCAATTACTGTTGCTCTTATTTTATTCCTGCTGTGCTAGGATTTCATTATATATATTTATCGGACCTTCAACTAGCCTTCGGCTACAGGTCCCACAAGTGGTTGTTACTTGTGTATAATAATCTGGAAAAAAAGAAACATCTTTCTTTCTTACTTAGTTACAACGGCGTTTGACTGTAAACATGTGCAGTATGCATGCAAGACAATTGTCGCACGAAATGTGCTGCGCACATACACGTCTTGCGGCATTACTGCGAAGTGTACACCAACATCAAATCGGTTCTCTTCTGATAAATAGCTCAACCGTGACATTCATCGTGCGGGAAGATAAGTCCTGTCATACCACGGCTCGAAGAGCGATTGTCCGTCCGTTCGTGGCCCACCGCTTCCAACCACGCTGGTCAAGGTGTCTGGCGTGCTTCTCTGTTGTTGCGCAGGTGCGTTTTAGTTTAGTCGGTGCTGCGTCATGCGGTTCTTTTATTCACCTTTCCTTCCCGTCTTCCTTTCCTATGTTCCCGACTCCTCCTTCCAGAAGAGTAGGAAGGCGTTCAACTTGCCCTTCCGATGACACTTGCCAGCCTGCTCCTTGCTCTCGCTTTCTCTTTCAGTTCTACCGTGCGTTTTAAGTGACTAGAGCCAAGCCCCAAAGATAGACCGGCACAGTTTTGAGGAATGATAGCAACAGTAAATAGTTTGTAGTCGTATTCAACTAGTTAAACTACTATTTAATGGCTCAATACTAATCAAACCATATGCTTTTATTCATTCTAGGGGGTATAAGTCAGAAATAAAAAGTTGCAGAACGGGCTCAGAAATATCTAACGCCTTCGTTTCCGTGACGTTATCTTCTATATAATTTATACCTTCTGTTTGGCGCATGATAGCCTTATTAGCTTCTGTGCCATCAAACTCAACAACAACAACAACAACACTATCATCCTGCTCATCCTGTTGACGCCATCGTCAAAATCGGGAGATGTGCCCTCGATAGCCACAGTAGTAGCAAATGGGTCTGGCAGGAAGCAGAGCGGAGTAGTGGCGCTGTACACGCGCTGGTGGTGACAACGAACCCATTGGGGTGTGAGCTCCTAATGTAGGTAGAGGGGTGGTAATGGCTGGAGAGAGCGCCGCAACGTCGGCATACGTTGGTACCTGGTGAGTGCAGGGGCAGTCGGCGCACGGTAGACGCGCTTCGGACGTGATCTCTTGCCGAATGGTGTCGCGCAAGCCTGTCGGTGGAGAAGGGAAGGTACTTTGCGGAGCGCAGGAAGAGCACCGCGCGTAAAGCTCTTCACGGACGATGTCGCGGATAACAGTGTGCAAGTTCATAGTCGAAGGGAGACGAATGTCGGAGGTATCATTGCATAGCCAATTTAAAAATTCACCCTTGATTTTCCCACTGCCCCGAGGGCTTGATGAATGCCATGGGCATCGGCCATGTTACGCTGAATGCATCGATTCTCGTCAGATAGTCAAAGCTAAGCGGCATGGAGCTCCTCCAGTTCTTGGCAGTGAGACCAACCGGAAACGCCGTTTACACAGGACTATACTTCTATATCGGAAGTTTATGCGTCTCCAAGGAGTAAGTCACGATGTCCGCAAAGGCGCTTCCATGTCTCTAGCCTCTCAGTGACAGTCATCCTTTTCAGTCATCCTTTTCATGTCCAATGGCAGAACAAAAGCCGCTCCCAGTGATCTCCAATTCTCCATTTCCTGTGTCAATCGACGCCACCCTGCGCTTGTAAATTTCAAGTCACTCCTCCCAATCCTCTGCCATCCTGCAAAACGTTTCTCTTACCTCGGAATCAAATTAATTACACTAATAGATGAGTGATTATTTTCACTAAGCATTGCATGAGCTGGGCCGCTTCACTTATTCATAATAGCCTGAAGTACAATTCCCTCCTCCTCCCCCTTGTGTAAGGTAGCAAGTCGTATTATTTGTTTTGTTAAACCCCCTCTTATTTTTGCATTTGTTTCGACTCTCTCTCTATCTCAACTGCACTCCCGCTTGATTGCTCATTCATACCTACATCTTTCTTACTTTTAATGATACGCCCATTATGTTTCGCCCCATCGCTCAATGCGCGTTCTTTATCTTCTTCCCGAAGCAATCTCCTTGTCAACCCCTTAGGTTAGTTTAAACAACTTAGTTAGTTTGGTAATTTGGTTAATTAGTGATTAATTGAGCGAACAATTAAGAAATAAGTAATTTGGTTAATTCTAGATAAATAGTTTCCTCGATTGTATATAAACATTTTCCTTCGCAACTTCAACCGTCAGGGAGGAAGAAACAGTGAACGAGGCAAAATAAACTTTTGCCAACAATAAGTCCATACAAAAACTAGTCCATACTGGGAGCTCACCACATTGCCAGTCAGAATGCTGGGCGCATAACTGCGAGCATTCTGTCGCGGCTATAGCACGAGACAGGACGTGCCAGTGTAATTTATTCACGCTAATGGCGTCTGTGCACCGCGCGATGTGCCTACGCGGGTTCTATAACGAGATGCTAACGTGTGCTGCCTACGTCAATGTGGTAACAACAGGGGCTGAACATTCAGTGCCGAGATATAATTCAGCTCCTCGACCACCGCCACCGCTCAACGTTGACCCTTCCCAATATGCCGAGGCAACGCCTGCCAGCAAAAGCATTGAGGTAAGCATTGTAACCATGATCTGCCTTGTTATTTTCGTTGCACGACAGAAGCCTTCACCGGAGATCATCAATTTCGGCTTTCCAGCGTCCACTCAGCTCATTTTATGCGTGATTGCGAAGATATCGAGGTATAGCCTCCACCCTTCGCCCTACAAAGTTAGTAGATCTCTGTACGTTTTCCGATTTCCAGGGCTTTTACGATCTTGCATAATCAACTTACACTTTGACATGTTTCGCAGCAATTCGCACAACTGTTCGCCTGATAATGTCATAAAATATGATAAACACCTGCAAGAAGTAGCATAAGGAAAGGCAAACTTTAAATACTAATTCTTGTTTACGTTTTGTGCCAACAAGGGAAAACTCGAAGCTCTCCAGCTTCCTCTACTTCTGCGTGGTAGCTGACGTTTCAGCAGAAACTGCATCGTCGCCATCCCATCAGCTCACGTGACGCACTCGTCACTTATTGGACGCCGCCAGTGCAACGAAACCTTTCGTGAACAACACGGCAAACCTGCCAAGCTCCATGCGCGCAACGCATCTCAGCCCGCTCGGATCGAACAGCGACAGCTGACGGCCCCCTAACGATGCTTCTTGTAAACAAAGCGCGGAGCCTTGCCATAGGATACGCGCAACAACGGTGAAAAGAAAAAACCTTTATTGCGCCAGAAGCACGCATATTGTGTGAAATTTATGGCAGGCTTCCGCTTCCATCTGGCGCTCGAATGGGCAATTCCACCGTAGGTCAATCTAACGACGTCGTGAGTCATGGGGCACGGAAACGTAAAGCGATCGTTCGCAGCTACCGCAAAGCCAAAAACACCTCCTGTTGGCAATGACGCCGATGCTGCGGAATTCCTCCCGCCTTTGTGACCTGCAACGGCATCCAAGTTGACGTAATGCGTCCATGCTGTCTACATCTGCCACCATCAAAGACCTTATATGTCCATACGGCCAACCTCATCTCTAACAAACTAAACTAAACTAAACTAGTATGGTTCACACACAGGTCACCGGGCCCGGGCACAGCCACATAACGGCCAGTCACCTCTGGACTAGGGTGGTTAAACGCAGAAAAGGTCGCGCTCCTTCTACCCACCCACCGTGGCAGGTTACGGCGAAGCCAACAGCCAAGGATGTGCATCCGGTGCGACTGGTTCGTTTTCGCGCGCCTACATGGCCGATGCAGGTGCACACACCAATAGCGCGCAAGTGACAAGACGTTTGTCGAGAAAACAAGTGCCTCGTGGACTTCGGGTATCCGTGCGGCGGTGCTCTTACAGAATACATCCGGAGACCGCGCGCACAATAGCACACTTGCCTTGCTGCGCCGAGCGTGGCGCTGTGGCCCCTCCGCCTCCTGCACCCTTCACCGTCGGTGCCTGAGGGAAGATGCAGCGACGGCGGCCGCCATGCTGGCTGTCGTCGTCGTCTCCCGATGCTGCGCTGCTCGCATCCGCGCGGACGCGCACTTCTCCCGTGCGGAGGAGCCCGCGCGATCTATCGACCCGCCCCGTGGCCTGCCGGGAAAGCGACCGTGGCGCCACCACCTGGCTTATTCTGCAACCACTGGT